>NC_072463.1:23680357-23727857 GCF_027596085.1 Anoplopoma fimbria | reverse complement strand
ACTTGATTATGATAAGTGGATATTCATAACAAATTATGCAGATGCGATCCATACAGATCACAAGTGGTAACCTAATTTTTTGATAAGAATTATATGTATAATCAAAATTATGTGAATAATATACTATGGTATTTGAAGTCACCAGTGTTCAAAACATGTGAACACCAGTGGGATTTTCTGGAGGCTTGTATTGAGCCAAGTCCTTACAAAGATGATTTATGATGTCTTTCCCTCTAAATTATCCTGCCATATATGCATTTTTCCTTAAATCTTCATTAAATTACAAGTTTTTGGGAGAGCAGAATAACCTGTAAATACAACGCTGACATGTTATTATTCTATGAAGTTGCAAACATGTAAAAAGACAGACACAGAACATTTGGATTACACTACACGCAACACATTTTGCATTACACACCAGATGAGTCATTTAATATATAAAATATTTATTAATGTAGCTTAAAGTGATACATATTGGAACATGAGCTTTTATCACAAGTCCTGCAATGCAATGCCTGATGATTAAAATGAAAACTGTGTCTTTCACTATATTTTACAAGAATGTGAGTTTTTATGAACATGAAGAGAATTACAGTTCAGCAATGCAAATGCCGACAATGCCGCAGTCTTTTGAGTAGCTTTGATAAGACATTTTGATACTTGTTCCCTGCCTTGAAAACTTTGAATGCGTCATCACCTCCATGAATTCAAGCTGACCTCAGCCTAGCTACAAACTAGGCAATTTTTGTATCACCTCAAGAAGAATGAAGAATCCATAAGTTCTTCAACATCATCCGTGACAGTATCACGCAGGCAGACGGGACGTATGCAGAAGCTGATAAGAATGGGATGAGCCAGGATTGGTTACATTCAGTTTCTGTTTCATGGTGCTCGCTGAATCCTGTCAATTGACGCCCCCATAAAGCAAAGCTCCTCAATGCTGCATGCAGTTCTGAGGTGTAGCGCTACATGCAAGTTACTTGTTGCCCTCAGACATTCCCAGTGCACCTCAGACTTGTCGTTTTGTCAGCTCTCAGGAGCACTGATCTAGAGGACAGAGTGCTTGTATTATTAGATAGAGAAAACCACTCCGCTCAGCAGGTATTTGATATATCTGTCAGAGGTATTGGTGTGTGTGTGTGTGTGTGTGTGTGTGTCTATGTCTATGTGTTCGAGTCTGCTTTTTTTTTAAGTGTGTTTGAAGCCTTTTCTCAAAGTGTTTAGAAAAGTGTAAGTATGAAAGTGTCTTAAAGAGTTCTCAAAGAGAGCGGATACTCTTTGATGCTTTGTCCCACAGAGAGAGCCACAGAGGCAAGCTGCACCACTGAAAGAAAAATATGTTCCTTTCTTCTGTCACTCAATCACCCTGCTTTCTAGCTCTGGAGCAAAAACTCTTTACTGTATTAGTGAGAAGTATTGAAAGTTCACATCCAATACACTACAGAATAAAACAATCGTTTAAAGAGGCGTGTACGTTTTTTAGGAGGTTACAGAAAAGGGAGAAAGTAGTACTGAATGTATGTCATGACTGAGGTGTTGGAGACAGTCTACAGAATCGGAGCATAAGAAGATGCTGCATACTATGAACGTTTTCCTCATAGATAGGTCTGTTTTAGTTATTCAACCTTTAACAGCATTGCTGTTGATTAATGAGGCCAGTAGTTCTGTATGTCCAAGTTTGAGTAAACCCACTAAATATCTAACCTCGTAAAGTTTGTCATTTCACTGTGTATGAAATGCATGGAAAAATTGGTTTTAAAATTGTGCGCTATGTTTTGTGTTTGGTCCCTAGGAGCTGGATAAAAAAGGCTACGGCCACATCACCACAGAGATCCTGGAGGGGCAGCTGTTTTACTTCGCTGAGGACTATCACCAGCAGTATCTGAAGAAGAACCCAAAGGGCTACTGTGGCCTCAAGGGAACCGGAGTCTCTTGTCCCATTGGAGCCGGGAAGGACGAACTGTGAGGGATGTGTGGTGAAAACAGAAAAGGATGATTTTTAAGGCTGTTATTTTGGCATTGATCATTCCTAATCTTTTCTTTTTGATACAATAATGAATTATATTACTCAGGGTATGTATTCATATTCTCTGACACAATAACATATTAGCCAGATTGCAAATACATTACTAAGCTTCAGCAATTTTTTAATCAAAGCTTCAAAATGTATATTTGTCTGTCAGCTATGGAGATGAATATAGTGTCAGAATTAGTTTTATTGGCGATGTATGTGTGGGCACATAAAAGCAATTTTATCAGGTCGTTGCCCTCAATATACTTATGAAATAGAAAAATAAACAGTCCATACAAATAGACATACAGCTATAAACAAGGACAATCAGCTGAACAAAGAGTAAACTATTATGTACATATATACATAAATAATACACATATATAAAAAACAATTATATTTCTAAACCATTAAACAATAGTCTGAACTATAAGCTGTAAAGCACCTGTGAAACATAAAGGCAATACAAAGTTCTTTGCATAAGATAAAAATTACATTAAAATCATTTTCGAAAATTAAACAAGATGAATGAAAAGGGAAGTAAACTTGAGGTTGTAGTGCACAGCTGCACTACAACCTCAAGTTTACTTCCCTTTTCATTCATCGAGCAGTGTCTCGTTGGATTACAGCAACAGTCAGATTCCACAAGGTGGCAATGTTTCTCAAAGAACAGAGCCTGAGCAGAATGTTTTTGCTGCATCCACTTTAATGCAGTATGTTGTATTCTTTCACCATGTGAAAACTTTTGTCTTCCAAAGTTGGTTGAATGTCAGAAAATGAACCAACCTTTATGGTGTTACTATTCAGCAACCTTTTCACATCAGTCTTAAAACCAGAACACTGACAGAGCCCGGACTTTACTGTCAGAGTGACAGTACTTTTTCTTATTACTTAAATTTTTAACTTTACTCAGATTTTATTATGATCAGAAGCTTAGTAAAAATGAAACACTAAAATGCCATCTTGAATTTAATGCAGTCTTATAATTTTGATTTTACAGTGATTAGCCCATGTGAATGAATTTCCCTCAATGAAGAAAAACTAAACCCTGCCTTTATTTTGTTAATGTATCACTTTGAAAATAATAAATCATATCTCAACCTTTTCTTTATGTAAATTGAATGTGCTTGTGTATGTTCCAACTTCATGTTTCTGCCCATACAACTATTTATTTTTATATATATATAGTATATTAGTGTAAAGATAAGCCACTATTTAAATTATTTCTTGCCCTTTCTGCCCCGTTTGAGAAGGGACTATGCCAATGACGGACAAATGGTTATGACTCAGTGTGACACAAAGTCGCATCCACTAGAGACTCCACTCATTCTAGATTGCACAATGAGACCCTAGAGGCACTCAAGTATTTAATATGATACACACTTTGCTTAAACCCTCACTCCACTCCCCGCAAACCCCTAATTATGTATAAAAGTCCTGTCATACATTATATAATTACATACCAGAGAGAACTGAGGAATTACCGAATTGTGTGTAGTACTTTTTTTATTTGCAAACGCCTGATCGTGTAGTTAAAAATGAAAATCACACTTATCATTAGACTCCAAAACACAGAGATGATATCTAGAAAAAGCTTTTTGGTCGACCGCAGCAGTGTGATTCAACCCGCTCTCGTTTTTCCCCCTCCCTCTATGCTATCTTTCTTTCTCTGTCTGTGTGTATGTGTCACATCCTGACACCTGTGTGTAGGTGTGGACCAGGGCACAGGTGCAGGTGCAACCTCTCAAGGCCTATTTTAGTATTGGGACAGATATTTTTTGCATGTGTCTGCATGCAGCCGCCGTGTGTGTGTGCGTGTGTGCATTTGAAACTGTGGCTTACTTGATCGAACCGCTCTGAGTGGTATGTGGTTGGGCCAGCTAGCTGTTTTCCAGCGCCCGCCTATGTTTTTGAGTTCTATTTTGTTTTGGCAAGTGTGTGAGAGGAGATAACCTTTTAATAAAGTGATATTCATTTCCTCAGGTTTGAAGAGAGGATGGCATGAAAGCTATAATCGCACGGTGAAATCAGTTTACGTCTTGACATCAACAAGAGATGCCATCCTCAGTGAACCACAGCATGATTCTGTTTATTTTTGCCACATTGCAGAGAATGAAAAGTATATGAGTCCATTATGTGTAGTTATTGTGGAAATGTTACCACGTTTAATGCAGACCCATTAGAGTTACAGTTAGCAGTAGCTGCATGAGTAAGTGTATGTTTTCTGTGTATTCCTTTGTAGTAGATTAAAATGGGGCATGGAAATGCATGGTACTCTCATATACGCATCCATACACAAACACAGTGAGGCAGGGCAGGACAGGAACCAGGCTGTGTGTGCCCTTCAGACAGAGCCTATTGTCTGCAGATGGGCCTTTAATGGCCCCACAGCTGGCCACAAAGAGCATACCGCTCCAGCTCGCTGCTATGCCTCTCACTGGCCTATACTCAGTCACCCTGAAGAGGGGAGGCAGCTCACAGACACATCAACACCACTGTGTACATGCATTTGATATCTCATTCTGTTATACCCTTACAAGCATGCGTTCTCCCTTCTCGTCAAATTCTCGCCCAACCATGTGAACAAGAGAATAGGTTTGAGAAAGACGCGTGGAACAGTCGGCTGAAAGGTAGAATGAGGTTGTTTATCAGAAGAAGTGTGCACTCGTACCCGCACATGTACACAGACACACATATAAATACACGTCCCAACCACTACCTCTAACTCCGTCCTGTACTGCCGCCTAATGCAAAAGGCATCGCCCACGCAAAAAGACACCTTGCAGAGACGTGCACCCACGCAAATGTCTCTCACTCTATTGTGTCCTCCTTTCACAGCTTTTCATTTATCTTTACCTTGACGGCTTTAATAGATCTTGCCGTATGTATATAAAGTACCGGGTATGTTAACATCGTTGGATATAGCTTTGTTTTATATCGTTTCCTCTTTAGCTGCTATGCCGCTAAATAATTTGTTTCTTTAGACACCGGCAAGGCATTGTTTGGTGAGCTATATAAATAGAACATAAGCAGAGAGTGGTGTATTCTGGTGCTGCCCTACCAGCTGGAGAATTGTTGTGACTTCTTGTCCTGTTCCTCACATAATTACTTTTTCTAGATTGTAGAGGTAGTAGACACACAATTGGATGTGTGTGTGTGGGTGTGTGCATCTTCTGTTGCACGTGCGATAGCAGCAGGCAAAACTGAGCTAGCTTTCCTATACAGCCTTTACATTTCTCTCATGATGATATGAAAGTTGTGTGCAGCGTTTTTGCAGATGCCAGATGTGTTTGCATCCCCTCCCTTGCTCTCCCCTTCCCCTCCCTCTGGTTCCTGCATGGGCGCAGGGTCTCAATCAGAGCATCAGGGCTCCAGAAACCGGAGCACAGCAGTCCCTCTGTGCTGCCCAGAGAAGTGCAGCGTTGTCTGGGTCGATGCATCTGCAGCCTGGGGGCGAGCTCGGGGAGGCAGGGCGAGCCCTGGTGCCCCTGCATGCTGGTTTCACTCGTGGTCTTCTCCGTTGGCGCAGCCTGACCCTTGAACTCTGCGGGAGAAACACAACCTATTTCCAAATACAGCAAAAGTGCACATAACCAGGTGATGACACATATAAACCTTTAGACCAACTGTTTCCTCAAACTGGTTAGTTTGGTGCAGCAATGCCCTCATAAATAAAACCCCTAAAAAAGGCAAGCTCAAACAAACACAGGCGTGCGCTCTTTCCCATAGAGAAAATGTCACAAGCCTGTTCCTCCTTTCCGCTGGGAATAGCAATGTGTTAAGGGTGGGGGTGGAGGGCAGCACGTGCTGCAGGGCCTAGTTGGCTTGCTAACTGGCCCACTGGCTTTCTGGCTGATGGCCCACACTGTGACACTCTGCACCTGGGAGCCTGTGTGTTGTCAGCCATGCTAGCTAACTCGAGCTACCACCACATGACACACAGGAAACACAGAAATAACTGCTTAGTGTCTTCAGCACAGTAACCACTTAACTGGGGGTGTGCTGCTGACAGAACGGGGCTGAGGAGAGGAGTTAAATGAAAGTAGAAGACAGAGGAATACTGGTTTGAATGGGACAGGGGGATAGCACACTGGTGTAGAATGGAAAGCAAAAATAGAAAAGTCAAAAGGGAACCAAAAAGATGCTAAGACACTCGCACCTGTGCAGTGTCGTGTTAGAGGAAGGCTCCACTGGCCTTGATTCAGACACTTTGTTCAACTATATGGTGCATTTACATATTCACTGACAGATGCAGCATATCCTGTTTATCATCTCGTTTTATAATCAAGCCCCTACAAAGATACAGTAATTGCGCAATATGAAAGATCGACATTCTACAGCTGAGGCCCTGATGTAACTGTAACATTTCCAGAACATCTCTTTCATATGTCAATTTTCTGGCTTTATCTGCTGTCCATCTGCGACTTGAGTCATCTGAGCCTCACCCCACACAGGTGTGAGAGCGGAGTCAAGTTTAAACGCTACAAACAAGCCCTAGATTAGAGCTCAACGCAGGAAAGTGTTGTGCAATCTTTGGACTTTCAGGTGGTGATGTGCTGCTGGTGTGTCACTATTCTGCGGAATGAGGGCAGAAACAGGACAGATTGATTCTTGTTCTGGTGGTATTGTCTGTTTCTGACTGTTATAGTTTTCGGTCTGTTTTAGAGATGTGAAGGAAATGAGTAAATAGAGGAAAAGAAAAAAGATGAGATGCTGGCTGCACCAGGAGGAAGCTGGGTCTGATGCTTCTCCATGCAGCTGCTCCCAAACACCCACACTCTTCCTGTTGGAGTGTGTGCGTTTGTGTTTACTTTTTGTGTACAGATTAAGTGCCTTGTTACTTACTTTTTACTGATGTACTCATTTTAATGAATATATATTTAAGTTTTGGCTATTATGCATGTGGTTTCGCTCTTTATTTAGCAATTTCTAAAGAAAAATGAAATACATTTTAAACCTTGCGCTGTGAAGACAGATCAGTCATCTACGATCAAACAGAAAACTGGCTTAGATCAAAAAGAGTGGTGCAGCTTGAAATATCTAGAAAGGTAGAAAATAAGTTATGCTACAGAAGACTCATTCTAAAATAGCTGATGTTGGTTTCAATTGCCTGTCTGAGGCCCTCTGTGTCTTTTCAAAGAAACACTGGCCTCAAAAAACATCCGCTGGTAGAAATACTGGCCTGACAGTCAGTGAATGGAAATGCGGTGAGAGTGTGGCCACATTGAGGTGTGTGATTGTGTGTGCGTACATGCAGTTTTGTGTACGTATGTGGCGGTCTTTTTTGAAAGTTTCCATTACAATGAAATGCGAAGGGCTTTTTCATCTGGTGCACTTTTGTATCTGTTCAGGTTGACCTCTGACATGCTTGTCCTCCTTAGATAGCACCACTACATTTTTAGCTTGACTTCCATTAGTATCATGTACAAGCTTTCATCTTTCTATTTTAAATGCTAGAGTCAAATACTTTACATTTAAAAAAATGAGCAGTAGCATAATAGAAATACGTCGACAGTATGACATTCTTGAGCAAATGCGTTTAGAATAAAATGTTGTGGATTGATAATTAAATTACGTTTTGCTCAAGTAATATTAACAAAACACAAACTTAAGCCAGTTTAAATTGGATTTGTATTATCAGTGATGTAGTTTCTGCCAACAGGCCAACGGCAAACTGATAAACATAAACATAAAGTCAATACATTTAATTGAATTAAACTAAACATACATTTGTTATTAGGATTACATTATCAGCTCAGCCGTAACAGCGTTTCCAAACATGTTGACCATAGCCAGCTTGTCAACTGATCAAATGTTGCCAAACTTTTGAGATGTGAAATTTGATCGGGATGCTGTGATGTTTTTGTATTGTTCTTCATATGTGAGTGCTGCTGCTGCTGCTGAGTACTAAGGAGGAAACAGTACATCTGCTTCAGGCTCCATAATGATGGGGGGAACAGCACGTGTTTAGCCCAAAACTGTGTGACGGACTATTACTCTACACTGCTGCCAGTTCAAAGTTGATTGCTATTATTGAAGGAAATTAGAGTTTCTGGCAGACATACAGAACAGGATTTGCTCCAAATGTTTGGGGTGATTTTTCACTCAGATCACACATTGTGTTAATAATTCCTGTTCCAGAGGTACTTTCAAGTTTAAAAAAAAAAAATAATTTCCACTTAAGTATGAATGATAGTGGTTCCTATTTTGATTCCATTCTAAACCTTACTACTTTTTTCATTGTTGTCAAAGCTGAACCATGTGTGATGTCAATAGAACAGCTGAGAAAAAGGTGTTGATGGACAGGAAATAAAACATTTTGATCACAGATTAATGCAAGAGAGTGCTAAACAATAACAAGTTCCAGCCTCTCAATTGTGTTATTTTGCTGTTTACTTTGTCTTATATTAAGTTAACTGAATATTTTGAGGTTGACTGATTGTTGGTTGGACTAACAAGTCATTCAAAGACGTCACCATGAAGTATTTAGGAAATTGTGATTGGGAATTTTCAGATATTTTATAGAAAATAAGAAACTAATCGGCAGATTGACTTATTGAAAATAATTGGTTGTAACCCTAGTTAAATAGTTGACATATTCACATTTGATTCCACTGTGTTATTGTTGTTTGTAGATAAGATGGAGTACTTCTAAACACTCCCAAAACATTAAAATGTGAGAATAAAAGTTAATTTTGAGAGATGCTAAAGAGATGAACAGTATATTCTGTGTATCTATGTTTGAGAGGAAACATAAATGGAGCGCTCTGTGATGACTACCAGTGCCTACTGACTGACTCACCAAATGAAACTCATATATTGCCATGACCTCTGATGCCTTCATCTTCCTTGTCAGCTTTCTCTTCTCCTCTACTTTTACATATATGTCTTTGTCTTGCTCACCTGCTTCTCCGTCTGTCACACTCTTCTGCCCCCTCTTCTCTTGGGGCCGTGTGAGATGAGTACAAGACAGGGGAGAGTATAAGCTGTGGTGAGCCACAGACCAAAATAACCGGTACTTTTTTTTATAAGAACACATGTGCATCCACCCACACATAAAGTCACACATAAAGTCACACATGCATGCGCCGTCACTCACACACACTTGCACAGACAGAGGTCCCTTTTATTTGAGGATCCCTGGAGAGAAGTGTAGTTGGATGTAGTTGGACCGTGCCAGGAGAGATAGAGATTGTTGATATCCAGTTCTGGAAATGTACCTCTATGGAGGGTGAAGTAGGCCATGTGTAGACGCTGTTTATGGGCTAAAAAGCTCTGAGTTTTGTCAACTGTCTGGAGTTAAAACTAGAACATAATGTTCAGACATAAAGTAACTGTTTCATTCTTTCAGTTTCCACTTTTTATCTCCAATCAGCTGCGAGATACTACTCTCCTTTTCACTTTCTCTCTGTTGCCTTTTCTGGTGACAGATCCTGCAGCCTCCCTGTCAAGCTGGCATAGTGGCATCATTCTAAAACTGGTATTAGGCATTTCCTGCTGCGTCCGTTGGCGGGTGTAAGGGTGTGTGTGTGTGTTAGTGTGTGTGTGTGTGTGTCTCTCTCCATATATATGTGTATGTGTGTCTCAGTGTGCGTGTGTCGGGGCGGAACGCACCTGGTCCGCGCAGCTGTGGGGATCCTAGCAGGGGGGAGAGAGAGAGAAAGATAGAGGAAGAAGAAAAAGAGCAAGGGATGGGAGGAGACGAAAAGGGGGCCCTGTGTGCTGTACTGGGGACCCGACGAGTTCAAATAGAAAGAAGGATAGAGGGACAGGATTTCTAGGCACAGTAGAGTAGCATCCACGGGCGTACACTGTATTCACAAAGTTGCAGGAATTGCCCTTTATAAAGGAATTATTCTGTTAAAAACAGATTGTAAGGGTAAAGTTTTGCATCAGCCAGGAAATCAGTGTGCTCTGTTTCCTTTCTCTGGTAAAGGTTTGACTAATCTTAAATCAGTCAGTCTAATAAATCAACCCTGTGTTTATAATATTATTATATAAGTCTGTGTCAAATGTTGATATTCATCTCTTACGAGAAAGGAAAAAAGTGCACGAAAAACGGTAAGCTTTAGGGATAACCAAATTTCTATTGTAATTTGATTGCAGCTGATTTACATATTTCTGACTATTGTAGTTTGTCTTCTCAGTCGCCTCCCATTCCAGAGTCTCGCATACCTAACTGGAAGTTGTGTTAGTCCATACTAGTATGCAGTTCCTCTGTCCTTCTGCAGAGGGGGCAAGGAATCTGGGGGAAATAAAGAATGGAAGAGCAGTGACAGATATACTTTTTACAGTGCAGATTTAAGTGTGAGCAAAAAGGCCGAGAGGAATCAAAGTAGGAACCCGCTCTACTCTACAAACAAATGTGCAATCAGGCGTTTCCATTCAAAGTGCATAGAGCTGCTTCAGGATGTAGGGACAGCACAGATGTGCTCAGAGTCTATTTCACAGCTGGGCGACCAAGGAGCGGTCAGCAGTGGTAAGGTCAGAATACCAGGTCAAAGGTCAAGCCACAGAGAACTGCAATAGAGGAAAGGGGGAGCACAGGGGCATAAAGTATGCCATGCACACACATTTATTAAAGTCATCATCAACACTGTTGCAACCCCTGAGCCTTTGCTCCAGATGTGCAAAGGAGGCTGAGAATGCCTGTCAGTCTGCATTTAGAGGCAATTTGGTCTGAAGTTAAAGGCTGGACACACACGTACCGACCCCCCATCAGCATGTCTGTCAGACTTGTGGTTATTTGATAAGAAGCCCGTAGATCAGTTCCCAATACGCTTCCCTTCATTCTTTGGAGGTTGAAGATTTAAAACCAAACATTTGCCATAGAATACAGTATTTCATTTCAAAAAGCTTATTGTGTTTTACTGATAATGTTTTAGGAGGAAACGGTTCTCTGACCTATGCCTGTAGTGGCTATTGCTAGCAAACTTCCAATAAAGCTGTGTGACTGACATTACAAAATCACTTTGCTGACTTTGTGAATTTTATTTTACTTGTGCTAATGTGAAACTGTTTTAGTATTTACCCTTCTCCTGTAATTGTGACTTGCGGCCACCATGATTGCTGTTCAGCAAAAGTTCCATAGTCTCATTTTAACAAGTTTGAAAGTTGTATGAACTACTAACTGTGGCCTTGTTCTGTGTTTCCTAATTCTCACAGGAAATCCAGAATAGCTGCTTCTTAATAATATTCAGGAGATGTCGGGTCACAGCAGGTGAAATGAAACAACTCTTAATTTCCTAGTAGCGACCGGCCTAATGCATTATGCATCAGTGTGGTGGTAAGTGCTCTGTTTACAGCAAAGTGGATCTAGCAGCCATTTCAAAATGCACATTAGTTGCCTAATGTGACCTTTGAATAGAATATAATTTGTGCGGAGTAGATTTGGTTATTTGTGTTCTTCATGTGGCCGTAAAGATAATGTGGACAGTCTATTTTGAGGGCGACAAGTATGAAATTGAGTTACAGAGGATTTGAGGTCTCTTATATGAGGAAAACAGCCAAGACATCAAGGGCAAAAGCTGCCTGAGAGATCTGTGTGCATTTTAATGTGGGTTTTTTAGCTTCTATGTTTATTCCTATGTGACAAAGACATATTAACACTTGCCAGCTCTTTTTTATATATTCATAAGTGTGTGTGTGTACTGTATTTGTATAAGCTAGGGCTTGTTTAAAGGCAAAACTGCATCCAATTCCCAACCTCCTGTTCTGTCACAAACAACAGCCGTGCAGTCACGCTTTTGGTCTAATTAAATAGAATCAACATGTTTCCGTTGTTTTTTTTATGGCAGCAAACTGAAGGCTGCACTCTTTTCCCGTAACATAAAGCAATAACACTTGAAACCACTAAAGTCATCTTTCCGCGACTAATCTAACAGCTACCTTGTTGTTCAGCTTGTTATTTTTACTTCAAATTACCTGTAACACACACACACTGGATCTTATCAGCACATTAAGATATGCTAACTAACGTGCATGGTCAACGATGCACGTTAGTGACCCCTGAGTTCAATTAGCCCCGGCATGCAGCCTAATTTCACAGTGTGACCCATGCTGCTGCAGACACAGATTACAACTCCCTTAAATGTCTATCTGTGTCCGCCGGTGATCAATGCCTGCTTTGAAGGATAGAACCAGCGAGGCCGTCGAGGGAGGGGACCGGGTGAGTGAACGCAGGACACAAACAAATGACAGTGAGTGGGGGTGAGGAGGTGGAGAGATGCAGTACGGGACAAGAGGTGAGGAAGGTGACATTGTATCCACAGTGATGGATGGATGTTCACATACAGAAAGATAGTGTCTTTAGAGGCTAGATGACCCCCGACACAACCCATAAGGCCTTATATGAAGACTACAACTTCAACATTTGTTTTGAAATGGACAGAGAGAGGTCATAAGGCAGAGATGTGCTTTTGAAGGAGAAGAGACGAGTCACAACAACAACTAAAGAAAGACGCCAACAGGCTGATCTTAATATGATAATATATATTGCTGTATCCAGTATATTTACATCACTCTTCAGTTATGTTCAGATCTTTATTGTTCCACAAAAGGCTATTCTGACCGTCAGTTTTGACAGCATATAGTGGTGAAGTGTTGTATTTGTAGACTTTCACATTTTTTTATTTACATGATCATGTGAGGTGGTTGTAGTAATGTTTTTCTATGAACCACAGGAAGAGGAGTTGTTCTGCTGGTAATAGCTAATGGGGATCCAAATACATAAACAAATACTAAATGGAGCACAATACCTTTCTCTAGAAAATGATAATTGCCTTTCTTTAGTAAGGTTGTTGTGGGATAACCATCATGTTTAGCGTATGCAGTTAATATGAACACAAATAAATGCATATAGTTTTGCTAGTTGATCGGTATTTAAACATATGTGTGTCCTCAAAAAACAGAGGTGGTCTTAAATTATTATTATTAGGCAAAAGCAAGAGTTTGGGTGTGTGAAAGCACAGAAGCCAAAGAGATCCAGCAAAACACAAAAATATCTGCTATAATATAAGCGTGAGCAGAGAAGAGAAGAAGGGGGTTTGGGGGAGCCCTCTGCCCTCTCTGTCTCCAGCCAGTCTACTTCAACATCTGGAGCTCAGATCAGCCCTCCTCAGAGACTGGCACTGCTGTAGAGAGGGATGAGAGGAGTAAAAAAAGAGGATAAGAATGGTTTAGAGGAAAGGGGGTGAGAGAAAAGCAAATAAATTAGACCAGAAAAGTAAAACAAAAAGATAAACAAATAAGTTTAGAGAGAAAAAAAAGAGTAAAATGATCAGTGCAAAATAGTGCTGAACAGTAACTGTGTTTGTGTTCATGCATCTGTGTTTGTGGTAGGCGGTGTGTGTTGTGCTGATGATTTTCCAGTGATCATCTTCAATGCAGAGCAGAGAGAGCATGAACACTGGTTAGCTTCTGTGGCGAAACACTGTGTGGCAGGAAACAGAACAACTTGTGATCTCTGCAAAAACACTAATGGAAAATCTCACTCAGATAGTAAATGTGGGCGTGTATGCATAAAGGCCCAAGAGTGTGTCAATGTGCATGCATGAAATAACTAATGTATGTGCTAGGTTTTTTTCATGAAGATGAGTAAATGCAACGTACACCTGCGTTCTGCAGCAATTAGCTTGAGAACCACAGACTTTCCTTTAGAGATAACAAGTGAGACTTCCCTTTCGAAATGTGCAAACAAAACTGACAAGACAAACCCTAACCTTTTCATGGCATTTCGTAACATATTTTATAAACCAGAAAGAAACCACTCTGTTCTCATGAGTTGAGCTATATTTGGGTTGACTGCTGATTATATATATATATATATATATATATATTATCTTTCCTGTTGAATCCTCGTTCACAACTAACTTGTTCTCAGTTTTGTTGTTGCAGTAATTCAAACCTCGGTTATGTTGTGCAGTTTTTTTTAATATATATAACACATCCAAATCCATCTGGTCTTCATTGCAGGTTAAAATAATTCTCTAAATTATTGAAGTCTGGTTTCTTGTAATCTGGTGCACTAGGTATTACCCCTCTGAACAGAGCCACACTAATCTAGAGATTCTTGTTTTTCAGGTCTCTAGACCAGAGATGATGGGCATCAGTGACTGATTTAAGTCTCATCTTTTTGAACTACAAGATGCCATGATGGCCCGAAAGCTGATCTCTGAGTAACATTTCTCTTGAGAATTTAGAGAAAATGTTTCATGGTCACGTCCTGCCTTTGTGAAAAAGATGTCTCAACTCAGTCAACACTGGTAGTTAAGGGAAGATTTAACTGGGTCAACAGTTTGGAAATCAAGTTGAAACCAAAAACAATGCAAGAGGTGATAGTGTGTTTGTGTTTGTGTTTGTGTTTGTGTGTGTGTGTGTGTGTGTGTGTGTGTGTGTGTGTGTGTGTGTGTGTGTGTGTGTGTGTGTGTGTGTGTGTGTGGGGTGGGGGTCACAGGGATGTTCTTGACTGTGTCATCTCCAGCAGCTGTTTCCCTCAAACCCTGCCTCGCCCCCTCCTCCCCCTCCCACCCCATCGCCTCACAATGAAACCAATACAAAGGAACAGGAAGTGCCTCCCGTTAACTGGGGCCCAATCAAAGCCATCATTATTCCCGTGTCAGAATTTTTACAGGAAATAGCTTCTCAGAAAATATGCCAGCTGTGCAGGGAGTGTGGTATTATTGTCTTATATGTCTTGTCTGTTTTTTTTTTTTTTTTTTTCACTTATCAGTCGCTGCTAACAAAAGGACACATAGACGCGTCTCGACCACGTGCGCGGCACACTGTCGCTGCTGTGCGTTCATAAGGCAAGCCAGGCACTGTGTTCTCTGGGGCTGGGTGGTTATTGTGCGGCCTGTGAAAAGGGCTCCCCTGCTGTGCCTGCACCGGCTTATTTGGTTCCCATCCTGAACCGAGCAATTGTCTTTTTAAACCCGTGCGAGGGGAGCTGAGCCCAGAGAGCACACAGATGCAAGAGTACATACATGATCCCACACACACACACACACACACACACACACACACACACACAGCTTTGCCTACTGAAGCCGCATCTGTAAGAACGCTGCTCAGATTACAGCATAAACGGTGGGTTCAGGTGAAGCCTAACGTTTGCCAGATGCTGCGATAAAGTCACCAGGAGGTTAGCCTAACATTGGAGTGTTGTTGTTGGTCGGGGAGGGTGGAATCATCTGCCTCCCTAACAAGAACGGGGGGCACACATCTGGCATGAACAGAAAAGCCATTTATGAGCATTATCTTAAATGAGCGTGAGCTCTGACGCTTTTGCTTATCTGTCATATTTAAACAGCAGAGTTTAACTTAAATCTTGAGCATAGATCAGTTTTGCTGCTGGGAAGAGAGGAGGCTTCTCTGCTTATCTGATCTTCAGTTTGTCCTCTGTAATCTCTCTGTCTCTCCGAGGCCTTACAGACGACTGGAGGACAATAATTAACTCAGTCACTCTACGCGTTGACACAGGTGAGCACTACTCGGGTTGTTAAACAGTCATTATCGGGCTGCTGTGATGCGAATGAACACACACACATTTGATTGACCACCTAACATTGCCATAGCTTGTCTGTCACGTTAGGCTGAAGCCTATTCAGTTACAAAATGCCACTGTTGACTGTATTAACGCTGATTAGATAAAGGGGACGTCCCATTTGACCGATTCCTCCACACTCTTATCCTCTGCTGACACGCAACATAAAACCCACAGTGGGAAATATCTTTTCACTTGTGCCTTTTGTGAATACAATGCAGAGACGCAGTGATTTCTATCAGTTTAACACTAATTCTCACCTCTTATAAATTGGGCTTTGTCAGGCTTATCTCTTGTTTTGGCCAAAGGAGCTGCTCTGCGTCCTTCACTGTGAAGCTTATCAGTGGTGTTTGAAGTGCTCGTCTTTATCTAAGCTCACTGTGTTGAGGTCATCAGCCTGACCCAGTGGTCTCTATCTCTATCATTCACTAGTTCTCTGTCCCTTCTGCTTTTAAAAGGTTGATTCATCAAAATTACAAAAAAAAAAAGGCACATGATTTTTTATGACGCAGTGCTTCTGTCGGTTGTAACATTTCAACTGGTAGTTGAGGACAACACCCTTTTTTCGATTTATGCATCCAACCCAATGCAACAGATGATAGAATTTTGTTGATGCGATTTATTTGATTCTTTTAAGAATTTGGCTGAACCAACCTTTTAACATATCTTTTCATATATGTATTAGTTTTATTGGAATTTGTCTCTGTTCTTTTTTTCCCTGTGTTGCCATACAAATTACATTAAACCTAAGTGCTTCCAGTTTGTGAGAACTGGCCTCTACAGACCATATTCCTCTTTTGGCCATTCTGGGGAATTGGAGGAAGCAACATTTTTAGAAATCTTGAGTGACTTTGACCCTCCACTTTGGCCAGAATCTTAACTTAGTGGTGCAAGGATATTTTCAGTAAATTACAGAGTAGCTAGAGAATGTTAGCAGGAAGTGTCCATAAAACAATACACACAGGCCAGGCGTGGATAAACAGATATAGACATTTCCTGGTAGTGTTACTCTCTTTAGGAGTGACTCATGATTGTGTTACTTCAGCTATTATTGTCAGCAACAATACATAGATTTCCAAGCATTTTTGGATAGAGCTGCTCAAAAGCAGCAACAGCAGCTGTGACCAAGGTGCAATGGGTCACATAGAGGGGTGATGGTCTCTTTAACTATGGGTCATGGCCTAAATGGTTCACTGACACAACAAGAACAGCAATAAGTTTTAAAGACTCCCACAGCGAAAGACAAACACACTAGACCATTACAACAGCAGTAGTGTGATTTGTTTTTAATGGTTTTAAGCACAAAACCCAATTTAGACTCGCTCCATAAAGCCCAGCTGAATATGACAATGCATTGCTGAAAAGCTGGCAGAGTGTCCATTTTCCCTGAGTCCTTATGACAATCACATGTTGCCGGGAACAAAACACAGCCATGATTCAAATGCCACTTCAGAGGAAGAGGGTTTATGTTAGTGTTTTAGAGGGGATGAGGGGGTGGGGGTGAACAAAAAACTTACAATATCAGAATATAAATCACTCTAAATGGTGAAAAGCATGTAAGCAGAAAAGTATATGACAGCCAGACAAAGCGAGAGACAGTCCAGTAGCAAGGCCCAGGGAGTGTGTTGTTTTTGATTGGTTACGGAGCTCAGTAGTCT
This sequence comes from Anoplopoma fimbria, assembly GCF_027596085.1. Lineage (NCBI taxonomy): Eukaryota > Metazoa > Chordata > Actinopteri > Perciformes > Anoplopomatidae > Anoplopoma > Anoplopoma fimbria. The sequence continues at coordinate 23,710,645 of NC_072463.1, read as the reverse complement.
GTGTAATACCTTTTAATCAGGTCACTGAGAGCCCAGACCTCTCTGCTCCCACTCTGCCCCCTCCTACAGGGGTGACCAAGAGGGGCACCACTGACCCAGATTAGGAAAGGGTAAGGGTGTGTGTGTGTGTGTGTGTGTGTGTGTGTGTGTGTGTGTGTGTGTGTGTGTGTGTGTGTGTGTGTGTGTGTGTGTGTGTGTGTGTGTGTGTGTGTGTGTTAGGTCGTGTGTGTTTTTATGTATGTTTGGGTGGGAGTGGTGGGAATCTGCTGTGTATCATGTCTCAGTCCCCACTGTTTCAATTCATTAGCAGCACAAGGAGGAGACAAGAGAGATGAGGAGGAGTGGCAAGTGTGTGTGTGTGTGTGTGTGTGTGTGTGTGTGTGTGTGTGTGTGTGTGTGCTTACATGTGTGTGTGTGTGTGTGTGTGTGTGTGTGTGTGTGTGTGTGTGTGTGTGTGTGTGTGTGTGTGTGTGTGTGTGTGTGTGTGTGTGTGTGTGTGTGTGTGTGTGTAGGGGTGGGGAACAGACAAAAGACAAAGTGTTAAAAGAATAAAAAGCCAGTGACAGAAGGAGAAAGTCACTGCTGCAGCGCATCTTAGATGTCAGGGACGCACTTGACCTAGAAACACATGACACACACACACACACACACACACACACACACACACACACACACACACACACACACACACACACACACACACACACACACACACACACACACACACACACACACACAGGTGCAGAGATACCCACCAGGGACCTAATGGCCTCTGTCTGTGTGTCTCTGTGAAGCCTGACCAGCTGAACCCCTGCAGCAGGCTCCTCCACGTCTTCCTTTCTCTCAATCCCTTTCTCGCTGTGTTCAAAATTGCATACTAACGTACTCAATCAGTATGTACTACATACTACCTTCTAAATTAACATTACCAGCAAACAGACTGTTTACCATAAAGTATACTCAATAAATACGTCTGCAATGCATCACATGACTTTATTGATCAAAAGGTTATCAATCACACAACTGTATCGATCACAACGTTACCGGTCCGAGCTACCCGTTGAATAATAATTGTTTATCACAAATGCTAACTAACATTACCTCTTTCACAAAATGTTATTGAGTTTCCAGTATTAAAATAATAAATATTGTATGTGTTTTCTAGAAAACATTATATGTGTAAGCTCCGCTTTTTCTTCCTAACTGTGCCTTAACGTCACTCGCAATCATTTTGAATTCTTTTATCCAACTGTTAATTATTCAAACCATGTGCCTCGCAGTCCCCCATTGAACAATCTGAAGAGCCGTGGTGCATTTTGGGGTCAATGAGTACGTCCAGCAAGGTCGCGTCTCACACTCAGAAATTCTTGTCAATCTAGTATATATCTCTTTTTCATTTCTTTCTAACTCCACGTACTATGAGGCCCATGTGGTCTCCTCACAAAGACACATGCATGAACTTCCATTGTTTTGGGTCTGCGAACGAATTGAGTTGCTGTAGTGGGCCTGGATCACCGCGATGAGCACAGTCTGGCCAGCTGAACCTGTCACTGCAACTTAATACACAGCTAATTGGTCAAAAATGTTTGGATTGCTTTTGTTTTTGTTTCAGTTGTCTCCTTCCACTGCAACTTGCAGGATTCTCCTCCATCTAGCTTGGGTGTCTTAAACCAACTGATAAAGCTGCAGTCTGAGTACATACATTTTGTCCCAGCATTATATTCAAGAGCAGTTTAGCTTCCAAAAGAGTCTTCATTTGGAGGCCTGAAAGTGAAAGAAAGGATTTGGATCCCAGTCTCAAACACTTTTGGTGTCTTTATGTACAAGCCATGCTCTGTGTGGGGTCTCAAAAAAAGATTTACCCAGACAGTCCCTAATTACAAGGTCAAAATTCTAGTTGAAGCGGGTTTAACTCGCAAAACAACATTAAGAACAGCAATTACACAAGAGTATTTAAATATCATGGTTATCATCTGGTAGTCATCCGCAAATTGTGGCATGTTCTGGATTTGGGTTAACGCTTAAAGATATTGCTCCACACTGAAAGCTCAAGACTGGATGAGGATCAGACACTTTCTTCCCTGGCAATGTGGAGATGACTAGCAGACACACTTTGCCTCTGTGCTGTCTGCAGACACTCATTTTGGTGTTTATTTGCTGGTTTCAAAACAGAGGAATGGTTTTCGAAAGAGGAGATTAGGGCCTGCAGTGCTGCCATTAATGGTCATCCAGTGAAGGACTACAGCAGCAAGTTCACTGTCAGCTCTAGAGTGGCTGTAAATAATCATTCTGAGTCTGACTGCTTGACAGTCTGTTGGGCAGGCTGAAGACGGCAGTGATATCTCTCCTGAATAAGTCAATTTATTAATCAAAAGTGATCATATGCTATTCAAATTCTTAACCTGTTCCAAGTTGTTGGAGAGGAATGATGCAAGGTGTTATGACTAATCAGATCATCGTCACCTACACCAGCTGGCCCCAACCATGATCACCGAGTCTGGCCTTTACTCTGCTTACACAAAGCCAGATGTTTATTCTCATTGGATGGCTGCGGAATAAACTGACTGTTCCAGTCAGGGACGATGAAAACGACAAAACAATAGTGTGACCAACAGCTGGCAGTCTGAGCCACACTGAACATTACAGTCAGCTTGTTTTTGCCCTATTTGGTGGCCATGGGCTTTATGGCCTTCTGTGGCTTGTGTCCCACCTGCAATTCAGTTGTGTGGCCGTCATACAGGAATAGATGGAGGTCATATAATTGTAAAAAATGTACACCCAAGGACAGAGACAGGGCAACCTCAAAATATGATAATGATAACAGCACATTTCCCAAGATGGGCACCACCACTAGTGTGAAACTATTGCCCTAAGTCACTGACTTCTGTCGTATTATGGTTTAAAGTGTGTTGAACCTCCATTACCGCCATTATTATTTCGGTTGGCTGTGATTAATGGAACATCTACTTTCACACAAATCTTTGTTCACCCTTCTGGAGTGATTATTAATTAGTGGAAAAACAAAGATACAGAATTATTGTTCACCTTTCCTGTTCACATCGAAATTGTACTTAGATACAGTTGGGACTGACATAGTTCAATACCTGATATGAAAAAGCATCCTAAATGATTATCCTGGGGATTTAGTTTTTCACTACCATAAAGTTGGGGATCTTGAGAGATATATATTCATTGTAAAAATCAAAATTGGTGTAGCAGAGGCTACATCCTGACTTTTACTCCTAGGTATCCTACATCCCCAGATTGTAATGCAGACTTTCTGTCAAAAATGTGTTGCCCAAAAGCCAAGCCAAGATGACCTTGACACCACTTTGGCATCAGCAGGGTTATTTCTTTGGACTTGACAAAGGCCAATATGCTACTGTTTTTACTGGTTTGTTGTTAAGGGATTTTCTAAATATGCAAAGAAAGATTACCCGTATGTTTTTTATGTTTTCAAGAAGTATTTTGGCCACACTAGATTTGGTCTTTTAGATCGCCAAATGGGTTTCAATGCAAACAATCACACCTGTTTTTTAGATCTGGCTCAACCAAGATACATTATATTTTAGCGTTAACCAAACGGCCACAGTGTCATAGACATAAAGTGGCTTGATTCTGTTGTAAAGAGTTTAAAGTACATGAGTGACTTTCTTTCTTAATACATTGAGTATCCCTTCATCTAAGAACTAGGCAGTTTCATTATGCACAAGCTTGAACAAGAGACTCAAACATAAATACCCAGTGACCAGTACAAATCAACAATGTGCATTAAATGTCATGTCGCCGCCTGGGTCACTAGGGACAAAGGTTCTGGATCTGTAGGCTGTTCAAAGCCGATGGAGAGGACTGTAGCGTCTTTGATGAAGGACACAGTGAAAACAGGGAGCAGAGGAGGAGGAGGAATCCTGCACGACACACACCAAGGATACAAAGAATTAAGTTTCAGTGTGTTTCTTGCCACTTAATTATCCCCGCCAAGATGGGCCTGCACTTGTGGATGAAAAAGATACCCTTCTGTATACAACACTGCCTCTCCACATGGCAGTATGGTGGTTTTCTTCCCTCTTTCTGTCTCATCTCACAAGATGACCCTCATTACTCTACACTCTGTTCTGTTGTTACCATAAGTAGAAAGAGACACTTTGTTTATGTTGAAAGAAGTTGCCTCGAGAGGTAAAGATGAGTGGAAGGGTGAGATCTAGATCCTGAGGAAACACATTCAGTCATAGAGGTGAAACAGATGTTTAGGCTTAGAATTATGTGATGGTATTTTTTTTGTTCTACCTTAATATTTGTCCGTCAATAAAATATACCAGATTCAAAATTTAATTGAGAGAGAGAAGTAGAGAAGCAGAGAGAGAAGGGGCGCTGCTAATTATGCATGGCGATTGTTGATGGCTTGATTGTCTGCGTCCAGCTGCACGGAGGAGCGGGGAGAGGGAGAGGGAGGGCGGGGAGTGAGGCAGACTCACTGACGCCAGGCTCGGAATTCTCCCATCCATTGAAAGAGAGACCCGATTGTGTCCGGGGCCTTTCCGACAAGCACCTGATCCTTGCCCAGACACACTACTGAGTGTGTGTGTGAGAGAGAGAGAGAAAAGTGTGTGTGTGTGTGTGTGTGTGTGTGTGTGTGTGTGTGTGTGTGTGTGTGTGTGTGTGTGTGTGTGTGTGTGTGTGTGTGTGTGTGTGTGTGTGTGTGTGTGTGTGCGTGCACAGATTTTACGCACTGAAAACCCTGGAATCTGCAGACAAGTGCTGTCATGGGAGGAAAATACTCTGCTGGCATTTTCTGATATCCTAGAAATAGCTCCTAGTTCCTAGAAATAACTTAAGGAACGAGGTATGGTGCGTTCTTTGGATCACCAAAATCAAATGGTCTAAAGCTTACGTCGACTTCACATGGAGGTATTTAATCCCCAAACTGATCTGCCATTCAGCCCAGTTTGCTAAATCATCAACTACGAACAACTATTTTCCCACCAGACCTGGGAAATGTAGTGCAATATTTGACTTCCCCTCGACATATTTAAGAAAGATATTTAAGGTCAAAGTCTTGTTTGGATACTCTGCACTGCACACACAATATATCTCTAGAATAGCACTGGACTGAAGTCCTGTCTCACGGTTCAATATTGTGCTTTGCTCTAAAGTGAGTGACTCGTCATACAGGGTCAACGGTTGTGGCTGGGATGAGGGGGGTGAGGGGGCGATTGCCAGGAGGAAGGCAGTGACTGGAACATCTGTTAAACCTCTGTAAAACGGGGAGGATATCTTCAGCCGTGCCCATTTGCGTTGAAATGTGCCCAAAATGAATACAAGAACGTAAAGCGTAATTGCTCAACGTCTTTGAATAGTGTTTTATATTTAATCAACTCATTTTTGTTGCATGTTAGATTAAATAGTATCAAATTTGACATAATTATGATGGCCTACCATTTAACCTAAAATTGATAGTTGCTCAGTTGAGAGTTGGTGAGATGTTTATGGTGGTTGCAAAATGTCTGCTGATACAGGCCAACATCCTGGCACCCACGGGCCCTCGAGCAACCACTACATCTAGTAGCACTTATTGTATTCGTATTAGTTTGCTGCAATTATTGTTTTCGTAGTAACTTGCCTCTGCACTATACTTTTGCTCTGGTTTATGCTTTAAGATGCTTGTTTAAGAAAGGAGATGCACTTATGACTTCTGGTGACTAGTAGTTCTCTATGTTGAATACACTTCCTGTAAGTCGCTTTGGATAAAAGCGTCTGCTAAATGACTGTAATGTAATGTAATGTAATCTAACTACTGTACAAAATGATATTACTTCCAGCGTAAAGTTAGACACGGAGTCGTCTTAGCTTTAATTATGATCTCACGATGACTGCTTCACGCGATTGTCTCCAGGCCGTGTTGGTGTATTCATCATTGCACAATTATGGAGTATTCCATTACATTACATTACATTACATTACATTACAGTCATTTAGCAGACGCTTTTATCCAAAGCGACTTACAGGAAGTGTATTCAACATAGGTATTCAAGAGAACTACTAGTCACCAGAAGTCATAAGTGCATCTCCTTTCTTAAACAAGCATCTTAAAGCATAAACCAGAGCAAAAGTATAGTGCAGAGGCAAATTACTACGAAAACAATAATTGCAACAGACTAATACGAATATAATAAGTGCTACAAACCACTACGAATAGGATAAGTGCAGTAAACAAATACGAATTCAATAAGTGCAGCGAACTGATACGAATACAGTAAGTGCAACAACTAATAGGAGTGCAATAAGTGCTACGAGGAAGGCTCAGGGTAGTACTTCCAAAAGGTTTTCCTCAAACTTTCTCTGAGAACAACTGCAGATGGGAGGGAGGGAGGCAGTGGGGCGTAGATCTGTGTCCTTGAGTGACAGGCTCGGTCATCCAATTGGATCTCTGGACGGGGGAGGGAGGGCCGTCTGCCAGAGAGGGGAGTGCTCGTCGGGGTGAATGGATGACGTCAGGAGGCTGGCGCCAGCATGTCTGGGACTGGCGCGTTAGATCAACACAGCTGGGCCGGGATAGGACACACAGCTGGCTCAGGCCTGCATTCCTCCACAAAACAGGATTGTGAGAAAAGGGGAAAATAAGACCCAAATAGGAGCAGAACGGGACGTGCCTTGATGTAAACTAAAACGGAGCAACATTTGGAGTTGTTCAAATGTCATTTTCATAAATTTTCCCCTCAAAGAAGGGGTTTGAGTTTAGCAGTAAATGACTGGATGGTTTAAGCACACATCTGGATTCATTGACTGTTGATCATACAGGAATATCTGCTATAAGAGAAGAACTATAAACTGTCAAAACATAAATAATGAGTCCATACATCCAATTCCAATGACGACCATTAGAATAAGCAGTTTTTAGCGATTTACCTATGTAGGAAATACCTTGGCCTTCCACTGACCTTTTACCTATATAATATAAATATCCTATTTTCAACATTTTGTTTTTTTCAAAGGGAGGCCTAAAATAAGCACATGCATTGCTCGAATACCTGTTGTACAATAGGCTATAATAAGATCTCTCTAGATAGTTTTGAAGGTGTGTTTGAATAAGTGTTTTGAAAGTCTTGACACAGTCAGACACGCAGCCAGATTCCATGAAGGATTTACAGTTATTAAGAAAACAAATAGGTCATTATCTGGAATTATAGCTCTTAATACAACTAAAAGTCAGATAGAAACTATCTATAATAACAACATCCATCTTTCCTTGCAATTGCTCCTATTCAGCAGGCTTTCTGAAAACTAAAAGTGTTCCTCTTTTCTTCAAAACGTGTACTTTTTAGAACTTTGTCTTTTTCAAACAAATAGCACCACCTGAAAGAGGCAACTAATTGATTGACAACCCCCCCTCAAGGCATCCCAGCCTTAATTTCCTCATTCTTCACAACCCTTCCACAAGGTGATATCAGCCAATCAGAATCGTCTTGCTCTTCCCAGGAGCCAATCAGATCACGATGCGAGAAAAGGGGCCGTCAGCAGGAGCTCAGAGTATAAAGACCTAAACTTACATCTCTGTCAGGACACTGTAGCGTTTCAGGACAGAGACACAAGAACACCACACCAAGGAAAACACTTGAAAAACCATCAAGCCCAGTCTTGCAGCTGTTGTTGTTGCTGTATTTCCATGATGAAAGCCATCAGTCCCGTCCGATCGGTGAGGAGCTGCTACAAGGCCGTGTGCTGCATTTCGGAGCAGAATCTCGCCATCAGCCGGAATAAACACTCGTGTCTGGAGGAACCTCTGGGCTCCCTGTGCGACATGAACGACTGCTACTCCAAGCTGAAGGAGCTGGTGCCCAGCATCCCGCAGAACAAGTCTGTCAGCCAGGTGGAGATCCTGCAACACGTCATCGACTACATCTTCGACCTGCAGATCGCACTGGAGGCGGAGGACGCAGCCACGCCGGAGATGGTGTTGTCAATAAAGGTGATGGAGGAGGTGATGGAGGAGGTGATGGAGGATGCATGTCCTTCAACATCACCAGAGGAGGCATTCACCAGCAGAAAGTCTCGTTTGATTACATGCATTATACAGATATATGTCTTCTGCAAAAGATGGCTTTTTATTTTGCATTGCACTATACAGATATATGCCTTCTGCAAAAGATGGCTTTTTATTTTGCATTGCATTATACAGATATATGCCTTCTGCAAAAGATGGCTTTTTATTTTGCATTGCACTATACAGATATATGTGTTCTGCAAAAGATGGCTTTTTATTTTGCATTGCACTATACAGATATATGCCTTCTGCAAAAGATGGCTTTTTATTTTGCATTGCACTATACAGATATATGCCTTCTGCAAAAGATGGCTTTTTATTTTGCATTTTGTGAAGTTTATTCCACATTTTTGCAACACAATGTGCATCCCCACCCCGCATGCATGCATGGTTTGGTTGTATTTGTTGTGATGTAGTAGCAGATGATGATGATGATCTCTGATATGATAGACACACTGTTATTCTTGTTTATAGAGTATTGTCGTCTAACCCTGCTTCATGTTGCTCTCCATTCAGACTGCGGACCTCTCTCGCAAGTTCTCCAAAGAAGAAGGGCGGTTGTGCCATTAAGAGGAAAACCCCATCACGGTATGTATTTATTATTTTAATAATCAATCTCTTCCCTATACATTCCTATAATCACAAGTTGCATGTGTGTTGAAACACTATCTTTGGGATTCTCGCATAGAATTCTTACAGTGTTGTGTTTTTGACTTACAAAATGAAATAACTTCAAAATACAACTTTTTAATACCAGTGAGAATAGTGTAGTCTTTGTTGAGAGGAAGGTCTCCTTACCCTCCGGTTGCCAATTAGACAGGCCAGTGAATGTGTAGCGGATTCATTGCTATCTGCCTGGGGTTAATGAAAGTTCCATGCTAGGCGCCAGTCTGTCTGCTCCCTCTGCAGGGAGGGAGGGAGGGAGGGTGAGAGAGAGATCTGACTTCACTTTTCTTCCTTTCTCTCCATGCAGGTGCAGGGAAACACATGTCTCCACTTCACTCCGGGCAAGAGGACAAGAGGGGCAGAAAGGGTGGGATAGGTATTTGGGAGAGAAGGAGAATAAGAAGAAGAAGGAGGAGGAGGAGGAGGGAGGTGGAGGGTTTAAAGAAGAAAAGACCGAGAAAAAAAAAGTGGACTGTTTCCTAGATGAGTGGGGATCAACAGTGGTATATGAGCAAGAAAACAGAGACTCATTCTTTGGCCCCTGGACAGACAAATCAACACACCAAAGCAGAAGCCAGGATTGGAAATTGAAAGCAACCGGCTTTGTATGCCCTCCTCCAAAAACCTGGGATCCCCTATAGGTAGAAGTAGAAACAATGGTACATTGTTGTTTTATTTTCCTTTTTTTGTGTTACATTCCAAACCTACTTTATGTGGGTTAAACTCCACACCCAACCAGAACCCTCTACACCAAGTCTCTCATCATCTCACATAAATATCCCTGTATAATTTCCCCCATCTGATTTGTAATTATCTGGAGACTGTTACAAATTAATACGAATGTGTACATATCTGCTGTGGGTATGTAAGGTGTGAGTCAATTTGGATGTTGGTATTTTTTCTGAATGGGAGTTGGGGTTTTCTTAGGTATAATCAGAACTCTATACTAGAGTTAATTGTAAATGTTTGTAGGGATTGTGTTATTTCTACAGACAATGTGCTGTGAGTTTCATAAACTCTTAATTATAAAGTTTGCTTTGTATGTATGTTCTTATGTAATGAAATAAAAGATGTGAAACCAATTGGCCTTTGTGGTATACATTTATGAAACTATGACTTGAGTGTGAAGACTAGACAAGTTATTCTGAAAATTAAGGTCATGCTGACGTGACTTTTTGTCTTTGGATGACAATGAAATGCTGATACAACAGGATGTATTCAGATGAATCTTGAGGTTGAGTGGTTGGAAATCAAACGAAGGGAGTTTCCTTAAAGTGCGTCTTAATTTTCCAAAGCTTGAGTTCCCATCTGTTTACTGCAGTTGAACTTCCTTCATGGTATAAGAAGAGAGGATGTTATGTGATCAGACACCAACCATTTCATTCATGCATCTTAAAGGCATTGAACATTCATGACACCAGATCAACATGTGCATAAATGTGTTGCCTTGGAAGCTGTAAAAGTAGCATTTATTCAACTCTACTAATAAGAATACTTTTGCAAGACCTTTTAATTGCCTATGATGTGACAGCTTCACTTATGTAATATCATTTAGACCGACAGCAAGATTAAAAGTGTCTGAATTCATGTTACTGTATGGAGCTGGTCTCAAAACCTTAACAAACTCCTCCACCTTGTGGAGTCATCTGGAACTGCAGGCATTAACGTTGGCACATATTACCAGTGCCTAATCTGGATCATTAGCAAAAATAAAGATTCTTGTTATTTACTGTCTGACCAAAAGAGACAAGCCACAAAACAATCACACTCCACAACATGCTGAAGAGTTGCATAAATCGACAGTTCTAACCTTCATACTGTGATTAATAAGGTTACAACTCCATCTAGTGATCGAAATGGGTTATTGGCTCAAAATTATATTAGATATTATATATTATATTAAACTATTAGAGCACCTAGGACACACTGATCATATTATGGAGACTTTTAGGAAATAAACTACAAGGCAATTTGCAATAAATATTTTGGGAAATTGTTTTTAAAATCCATTCATTTATTTATTGTTAGGATTTTTAAGGAAGTTGGTACTCTTTGGTCATTTTAATCTTACGACTATACTTACAGTTACCTGTACTATATATGCTCTTACAACCTTTACATATTTATAATACTGTCCATACTGTTAACTGTAGTGTATTTGTATTTATACTACAACACTATTTATATATTTTGACGACTTGCAGCACATGTTCATACTGTATAGCATATTCATTTCCCACTGCTCAAACTGTATATATCTAGTACATTCATATCTGGCCCTTATTTATTATTTATATTACAAATACAGTATGTGCATTACTCTGCACTTTACTGCCTTTTGCATTGTCTTGTTAGATTCTAAACTACATTTCATTGTCTCCGTACTTGTACTCTGTGCAATGAATACAAAGTTGAATCCAAACTAATTCCAGGTGTGTAGTTAGATCAGGTGTTGCACATTTTTCCATTATGCTGTAAAGCATTAACATTATTTGTACCTCAAGTATTCAAATCAGGGGATCCAACATGCTATGAATACTTTGCTTAATATAATAATTACAAAGGATGGGCGAAAATTGGCACGGAGTAAAATCAACACCTAACTGACCTATATAACTTTTACAAAGAAAGTATTATGTGAAACTGCATACGACACTTATCCATGATATTTTATCTACTTCATTATGTATTGATTTATTGACCATTTATGTGTTTTTGGTTGAAAGAAACAGAAAACCAGCAAAAAGATAGACCAGAAACAATGCTAAGGGCTTCAGCGCTGAAGACCAGGTCCCAGTTCACGCCACAGGATGGTGGTGTTGGATTAGGATGCAACAACTTGTGTCCTCCTGACATCCCAGGAATCTAAGCACACCGAACTCAAGATGAGGTCATTACTTTGGATCTCAAAGTGAATTTCTGCAGGTCAAGTGCTGCTTTGACATAGAAATGCAACCCTTTGACCTTGCAACAAACCCAGATTGGTTTGATACAAGAGAGAGATTACTGAGTGGAGTGAAAAAACAAAGCAACTCAGGTCTAATTGCAATCCATGTAACTCATCAGTCACTTGAACTAAAAACAACCAACTCAGAATTGGTGCAGCGGTGTTAAGAACTAGTTTTCGCACCCATCAAACAAAAGCCCATCATTGTTGTTATTTATGTTGATGTGATATCACTGTGTGTCTGGCCCCGGTGGGCCACTAGAGTGGGGTTTTCACACCATACTTACAATGACTTTAAACACACACAACACATTTTCTTTGCTCCATGAAACGTTAAACAAAACATTGAACTTGATGGAGTTTAGAAAACAGTATTACATGACAAGTCTTATTATAGAAATAATAATTATATCATGGCTTTACTGATTTACGTATATGGTAAAGTGTCCCCAAATGTTATCGGTACATTTATTTTAGCACAATGTATTGTTGGGCTTTGCAGTCATAGTAGCCCAAGCTCTCTTAAGAAGAAAGAAGGGAAATTACCTCATCCTTTTACTGATATTTTGAACAATTCAGGCCGCATGAGATTAGAAAAAGGGATAAAAAAATCTGAACAACTATGTCTGTGGACAATGCAGCGTCTCTAATGCATTGTACTGCATCTTGTACAATTCTGTCAGTATTTCTAGTCTCTAACGTCTGTTTAATGATGTAATATCATGTGATATTCACAGCAAATGTCTCAACCACAAGACATTTAAGAATAATCTTATGTAATCCAGTGTAATAAGGAAGCAACTGTGTCAGCATTTTCCCCCACCCAGGATCATTTATACATAAAGTATATAAAGTAATTTGGTGCTAAATTGACCGTATAAACATAATGGCCCCAATTTACTTTCAGAACATTATTATATTTGAATGATTTGAATTTATGATGAAATGTAGTTCAAAACGAAGCCTGACAATAGGGCTTGCTTTGCATGGGAGTCTGCTTTGCTCGGCCGATGGGGGTCAGGTCATATGGCTTGTGTCTGGTAGCTGTGGGTGGGGGAGGGGTTGTTTTCTTTCAATATCTCCTCTGAGCCAATAAGCAAGAGTGGTACTGAACGAATCCAATTATCATCTACAAACCATCTCCAGCAACACCTTGCACCACTATACTTTCACCAAGTGGATATATGGGTTTACATGGGCAATGTAAAGGCTTTTTTCTTATTATAGAAATTACCCATGAAGATCATATTCATACATAGTGACATCTTATTTATTATCTAACATTTCCCTTTAATTTCAAGTGGAGTGTCTCCAAAGTTAGATTCAGACAGTTCCCAACTATTTGAAAAAGTATGAACTGTATCTGATAGTTCCAGTTCTTCCTTGGGACTACACCTCATTTACATTTTAAATGTTACTGTGCAATTTAAAAAAAAAAAAAAGGAAATTCAAAATATTTTGTACCAAATATTCCTGTAATGTTTCATCTTACAAATGTTATTATTATATTCCTTTATTATTATATTCCTTTATTGATTCAAGAAAAAAAGCTACATTACATTATTATTATTAAAGCTACATATAAGACAGATATGAGAATCATGGCCTTTGTGACCAGTATAACTTCTGTAACAACAAAAGTAACAACCATCTTCTTATACATCACACTGTCTGATTATACAGACTGGACTCATTCAATTCAAAAGTGGTCTTTGTCTCCCAACTACATAAAGGAACGTTATGGCCCGAATTTACGCTACTGTCGCTTTAAGAAAACCAGCCTCAGTGTTTATGCAAATATGACAAGCCGAACGTGCCGCGAACCAATCAGAGGCGAGTTCTAACCGCGGGAGATCTAAATTTCGCGGGACCAAGTTTGGCGCTAAAAAAAAAAAAAAGCTGTTCTTCTCCAGCTCTTGTCCTGTTGTATGGAGAGCGGAGCTCTGAGGCGGACGGACAGGAGCCACACAGCGGGTCGGAGGAGTCACTATATATATATATATATATATATATATATATATTAGAAACTCATACCTTCTGTACTGGACTTTAAAACATAGTGTTTTTAAATATGTTATTTATTTAAGCAGTTTTTTTTGTGTGAAACCTGTAGGGCAAGTTTGTTACCGGACAAAGGACAACAACACCGACTAGTCTGCGAATATTATAAGAACATACTGCTGTGTTTTGGCATTCAATACATACTTTTTTGTTTTGTTTACGTGAGTTACGTTAATATTGGCAGGGTAGAGACATATGTTCATACAGATATTTACTACACCAGCTTGACCAATCCGGTTAAATTTAGTTTACTCAAAAAAAAAGAAAAAGAAAGATGATGCGGATGCCGAAAGGCGTCTCTCCGGCATCGGGCCGGCCGCTGTCCGGACTGTCTGTCCCTCAGCAGAAGATCAAGGTTTTGTCCACCGGAGGAGTGAAGACAGAGTTCTTCAGCACCGGCCTGTCCAGCCCACCGATGAGCTCGGTACCGGCAGGTTACTTCACCCAGATCTGCAACACCGCCGCGGCCGAACAAAGAGCCAACAGCCTGTATTCAACCCCCCACGGACCAGAGGCTAAACCCATCAGATCATCCTCCGGGAGACTGCCGGTAAACACACACACACACACACACACACACACACACACACACACACACACACACACACACACACACACACACACACACACACACAACTTTCTACATAACTAGATTCAATTCAGTTTATTTGTAGAGCCCACAATCACAAAGCACAAAACCTTAGAGCACTGCATCAAATCGTACTTTCTACATAACTAGATTCAATTCAGTTTATTTTGTCATAGCCTGAATTACAAATTTGCCTCAGACCCTTTACATCCTCTGTACACATGAGACATCCTCTGTCCTTAGACCCTCACATCCTCTGTCCTTACACCCTCACATCCTCTGTCCTTACACCCACATCACATCCTCTGTCCTTACACCCTCACATCCTCTGTCCTTACACCCTCACATCCTCTGTCCTTAGACCCTCACATCCTCTGTCCTTACACCCTCACATCCTCTGTCCTTACTGTCCTTACCCTCACATCCCCTCCTCCTCTGTCCTTAGACCCTCACATCCTCTGTCCTTAGACCCTCACCCTCTGTCCTTACACCCTCACATCCTCTGTCCTTAGACCCTCACATCCTCTGTCCTTACACCCTCACCTCCTCTGTCCTTACACCCTCACATCCTCTGTCCTTACACCTCACATCCTCTGTCCTTAGACCCTCACATCCTCTGTCCTTACCCCTCACATCCTCTGTCCTTACACCCTCACCTCCTCTGTCCTTAGACCCTCACATCCTCTGTCCTTACTCCTTACACCCTCCTCTGTCCTTAGACCCTCACATCCTCTGTCCTTACACCCTCACATCCTCTGTCCTTAGACCCTCACATCCTCTGTCCTTACACCTCACATCCTCTGTCCTTACACCCTCACATCCTCTGTCCTTACACCCTCACATCCTCTGTCCTTAGACCCTCACATCCTCTGTCCTTAGACCCTCACATCCTCTGTCCTTACACCCTCACATCCTCTGTCCTTACACCCTCACATCCTCTGTCCTTACACCCTCACATCCTCTGTCCTTACACCCTCACATCCTCTGTCCTTACACCCTCACATCCTCTGTCCTTACACCCTCACATCCTCTGTCCTTACACCCTCACATCCTCTTACACCCTCCTTACACCCTCACATCCTCTGTCCTTACACCCTCACATCCTCTGTCCTTACACCCTCACATCCTCTGTCCTTAGACCTCACATCCTCTGTCCTTAGACCCTCACATCCTCTGTCCTTACACCCTCACATCCTCTGTCCTTACACCCTCACATCCTCTGTCCTTAGACCCTCACATCCTCTGTCCTTACACCCTCACATCCTCTGTCCTTACACCCTCACATCCTCTGTCCTTAGACCCTCACATCCTCTGTCCTTACACCCTCACCATCCTCTGTCCTTACACCCTCACATCCTCTGTCCTTACACCCTCATCATCCTCTGTCCTTGTCCTTACACCCTCACATCCTCTGTCCTTACACCCTCACATCCTCTGTCCTTACACCCTCACATCCTCTGTCCTTAGACCCTCACATCCTCTGTCCTTACACCCTCACATCCTCTGTCCTTACACCCTCCTTACACCCTCACATCCTCTGTCCTTACACCCTCACATCCTCTGTCCTTACACCCTCACATCCTCTGTCCTTACACCCTCACATCCTCTGTCCTTACACCCTCACATCCTCTGTCCTTACACCCTCACATCCTCTGTCCTTACACCCCTCACCCTCATCCTCTGTCCTTACACCCTCACATCCTCTGTCCTTAGACCCTCACCTCCTCTGTCCTTACACCCTCACATCCTCTGTCCTTACACCCTCACATCCTCTGTCCTTACACCCTCACATCCTCTGTCCTTAGACCCTCACCTCCTCTGTCCTTACACCCTCACATCCTCTGTCCTTACACCCTCACCTCCTCTGTCCTTACACCCTCACATCCTCTGTCCTTACACCCTCACATCCTCTGTCCTTACACCCTCACATCCTCTGTCCTTCCCTCACATCGGCACAGGAAAAACTCCCCTAAAAACCCCTTTAACAGGGAGAAAAAAGGAAGAAACCTCTGGGAGAACGACAGAGGAGGGATCCTTCTCCCAGGATGGACAGAATGCAATAGATGTCATGTGTACAGAATGAGCAGCATAACAGAGATACAACACATTCAATGTATATGACATAAATGATGCAAACAGTGTCCAGTGTAGTGAGTTATGTGGGCGGAATAATTCTTGATTTCCATTGGTATGCATGTGTAGCAGCACATTCAAGTATGTTTTGACGTGATAAGCCACAGAGGAGCCACTGTGGCTGCTGCTGGATGTGTGTGAATGGCGTGTGTCCCTTTTGCCTGCCATGTTAAGTGTGACATCTTTTTCCAAGCAGTCCAGCTGTAGCTAGACCAGTCCAAAGGCTGTGTGTTTGATGGTTTTGGTGGGAGAGGGGGTGGGGGGTATGGTTGATGGTGTTGGGGGCCCCTTTGCTTGTGAAAAGAAAAGGATGAGTGGCCTCCACAGTGGGAGATGGCAGCGGCAGCTTTTACACAATCAATGGCCGTGCTGGTGGCAGACAATAATGTAAACACGGCATTTTACTGTCCTCTTAACTATTGTGAACTCAAAATCGGCTCTACTTTCGACAAGAAGGGTTCCCGAATCATTAGCGACGCTTGTGTTTGGACAGCTTTCTTTCTGATTACACCCACATGACAGCTGCTCCAACAGCACCTGTCATTGAGGCAATACAGGACCTGTGCAACCTGTTCACATCACTGTAGAAAGAAGGTGGAGGTCAGAGGTCGTAACCGGACAACTGGTGGGTTTTCCTGCCCTTTTGTGTCTTCTCGGGTAAAAAAGAGCTCTCGCAAACATTAAACAACATCATGCTCGACCCCGTCATTTGTTACTGTAAAGAAAATAACGTATAAACGGTACGCTTCCTATTCCCGACGGGTTCATTGAGAAGCTGTATGATCTGAGAGGATTGGATCACACTCAGCAACGTGTTAGTGCTTCACAGCTGCTGCTGCTTGTTATATTTGGTCTCTTCTCTCTAGCCGGCCAGCCTTGCTGTCTTTTAGAGTTAGTGAATTGCGAGTAAGGCTAAAGGGGTCAGGGGTTAGAGTGTGTCGGGGGTCTTCAAATCTCACGTTAACCCGGTGCCTTGGGAGCCTGTATTCACTAATGGGCCCTTCAAGAGGATTAGGTGGACATAAGTAAAGTGAGAAATAGACTACCACCTGGCTTATCATATGCCAAGGTGAACTTAATTACAGTTCAGGGCTTTATTTTTGGGGGGGGGATTTGCCTCTAACTGGCCCACGCTAATATAGAGTGTGTTAGATGTGGGTGGGTTGGGTTTGTTACACATACGATGTCATCGGAAGACGGTGACATGCTGCTGATAGGGAGCCAGACTTCTGAGTGTGTTTTCTCACTGATAATGGTGCTGTCCATTCTTTCACCCTGCGGCATATACAGTTCACATACATGTGTTTTGAATAGATGTGACAGCAGCATTATTATTATTATTATTTATTTTTTAAAGACAAGCAAGTTATCTGAGTTATTGCACAAAAGAGTGATGCACTTTTGAGACTGCACAGACCTCAAGAGTCCCAAGATTATGAAACATTCCTCCTTAAATTTCAGTAAATTTGATAATCCTCCACTTCTAGGGAGAAAAAACACCATAAAGTCTTAAGAAGGAGTGATGCTCTGAGTAGGTGATGGGCTTGTATCTTACTACTAAAGAAACATAACTAAAGTAATCAAACTTGGTTCCCTTTTCTAACGGAAGGACGGTAAAGCTTTTTAGTTCCTTCCATCCTGTTTACAAACATTAAAGCTGATTCTCTCACAACTTCCGTCTTTATTCTTATTTTTCATGCAAGTTTTTTAATACTGAGAGGTTACAATTGCTTTTTTCTGGGTGTTTGAGTGCATACTTGTCTCAGACACAGACCTCAACATTTTTGACAGCTGCACCTGCAGTGTTTTTAGGGTCATGACCGAAATGCCACGATACTCTTTTCTCTCCAATTCCTAAAATACAGAGATTTCAGTTCAGAACAGTATCCAAATGAAGGTGAGCTTATGTTTTCAGCCACAGAGCATCACTGCAGCTGATGGGAAGTACGAAAAAGAAATAATCTGGTTTCATATAACCTGTTCCCAAATGTTTTTTTCTAATTAATCACTTGACATTAGTAGCACCTGACAAAACATTAGATGCAAGGATGCCATCGTCATTATGATGACGTTTAAAGGGGAACATTTATACATTTCAAAAGTAATAACTGTAGTGTGTGTTCTTTCTTTGTGTGCTGACAAAGCAGCTTCATTTCATGTTCAGTCATGGGTCTTATGTTTACAGGAAGTGTTTGTTTCTTCATGTATAGCGCACTTCCTTCACTTTAAACAGCGCTACAGTAACAACTGTCTTTTTAGCTTGGCTCAGCATGAGAACCAGCAAAAGTTTGTTTAAGTACAAAAACAACATCTATGCCACAGTCATGCTGCATAATCCCACACTTGAAAACTTTCCCATGGGGTAAATGCTGTTGGAAACCCAGAGAAGAAGTTAATATCTGACTGCATGAAGGTAACTTTAGCTGCAGAGATCTCGTCTTTACTCATTCATAATGCCAACAGTAGTAAAAGGCAGTGAATCAGTGATTGTCGTGTGACTTTTAACCAGAGTGCGTAGACTATTGATAATGTTGTGTCACCCTTGTTTCCCTTCAGATTGATAGTGATGTAAATGTGTTACAGGATTCAGGCCTCCCTGCAAAGTCCAGGGAAGCTCTTTCTTTCAACTTCTATCAAATCTCCTCCCAGAAACAAAAAAAGATGAATTCATTTTTCTGTTTCAGATGCAAAAAGACACATTTACTACAGCCAAATGGCAGTCTGGTAGCAAGATGCATCAGCATAATGTCCACCAGAAACAAAGTCCCACTTATTCTCTGCTTAAGTCACATGTGGTTTTCCCAGATTTACAAGGAATGTGCACAATCTGCCAAAACTGCATCAGCATTGATATCAGCTCTTTATTTCACTTTGTAGTAAATAAACCTCTTTCCTATAACTTCCAGTGTCGTCTTGAATCACCTTATGGCTACAGAGATTCTTTTTGGAGCCCCTCTGATGAGCCCCCATAAAGACTGTTGACACCCGGGTGTGACATTGCCATCTGCATGCACTCCCCCAAAAACCTCTCTCTGCTTCTCTATTCCCTCTCATTCACCTTGTTTTACCCCGTCCTCAGGCCAGCGGTGGTCCTAGAGCAAGTTGTCCTCAATAGGGAGGTTTTTGCATTTCAAAGCAGCCCGCTCCCACACGCCTCTCCCCACCACCAACCCAAATGGGAAGATCCACCCTTCTCTTTTACCTCTTGAGAGCCACACTGGCAATCTCATCAGCAATGTAGGCATTGTTTTTCTTTTGACTCTCCAAGGGTGTGGTAGTGAGGGGTTTGTGTACAGACGAGTAAATATTTGCAGGCATACTGTAACTTGCCTTTCTCTTGGGTGGAATTTGAGTCCCATGCAGCCTGACAGACCAGGTCTGTTGGTTTTTGAGGAGAGGCCCAACTGCAGAAGTCCTTCACGTGACGTGACTGTGTGTGTGTGTGACATGCCACTACGGAGATTTCAGCACAGCAGCGGCAGGAATTAGCCAAAGAATGTAGAGCGCACAGAAAAAGCCACGTGCGGTGCTTTGGGTGTAACTGGGCAGACGGGTCTAGGAGATAAAGAGCTAATTGGACTGTACTCGGATCAGGCCTTTACCATTTCCTCTCACCACCATTGGCCCCAAAACAGTGGCTTGCTGCACAATAACTACAACTGGTTTTAGATTGAGTGACATGTGCTAACTATAATAATTGCGATGCCCACGTTGTCCCTCTCTAGTCTTTCAGGAGTTTTTTTTCTCTCAGGCAACATGCCTCTGTGTTAGCCTATAAAGCCACAAACAGCCGCATGAAATGGTGTTTGCGTAATGTGGTTGACTCAACAGAGAAATCCCTCATGCAAAAAAGGGAGCACCCAAGCCCATACAGCTGCAGGGTGAAACCGTTGGTTCCCCTCTTACAACATGTCACCATTGCCTGTGGCTGCAACTCTCAAATGATAGACCTACAAGCCTGAAAAATGTAGACATGGTGCAACTTGATCGGCACATTTAGGTCATGGAAGTTAACCTCTTTCTAATGTCAAGGCTGCTCTTTTTATTCATAACTTACACTGGGACTCACAGTCAAGTTAAACCAGACAGATCTTCTCTCTGTGTAACCACAGCTGACACACTCCAACCAGTATCTGATTACTCACTGGGACCCCTGGTGTTGGGCAGCTACTGTCAGGACTCTGAGCCAACAAAAACACAGCTTTTAATCCCATAAATAAATGCTAACAGTAACCGTTTTGTTCGGAGTAGCTGCTCGCTGCCCTGACCTGTGTCATGTCTCTGTCCTCCTGAGGTTACTGTATGGTCTGAGGATTAAAAGCTGCCCCGCCAGCAGCACGTACACTTGCTGTGCTGCCCCAGATGTCGCCAGTCACAACAGGTGGACGTGTCGGGGAGCACGCTAGGACAATGGCCCCCTTCATTATCCCCACACTCACACAGGCGTACTCACACATGGTTAAGTCAATTCAGCACTTTTTCTATCTCTTAAAAAGTCCCTTGCCTAAACCTATTAGCTAAAGCACTGCTGGGACAAAAAGGGATTACTGTTGCCAAGCATTTGAGCATAGACTTGGAGGAAAGGTGAGTTTGTGAGACAATACAGAGCTGAAAGGATAAGAAATGGCACAATTATAGATGACCGAGGTGAGGTCCTAACCAGATGGGGCCAATTACCCAGCAGCCTCAGTAAACGCCTTGCTAAAATCTCAAGCCTTGTTGGATTAGTGTTTTGTGTACGTGAGCTGTGTAACCGGTGAATGCAGATTGACTGCAAACTCTCTCGTCCATCAAGTTGGAGTTAACAAAATAACTGGAAAGAGTTCTGCCCATAAGGGTGTCGCCCACCTTGTGCAACTCGTCTTTCTTCAGACAGTTGGTCATTTCTCAATCCTGTGAGGGAGACTGGGTTTATGTGGGTTCATGTGACTTTCACTTTTGTTACATTGGGCCTATGTAGGTCATTGAAAATAGTGGTGGTCACATGAAGATATTGTATTGTAGTTTATATTGTGGTCTAAAGGTTGTGCGGTGTGTGTGGGTGTGTGTGCACACGCTTTAGATTGGAGCTGCAGGTCAGAGTGTATGATTAATTGCGGTGATAGTCTGGTAATCATCTGTTTCTGAGTGTGTGTTAAGCAGTGGAGGAAAGGGGAAGTAGAGATCATTGAGTGATTCCAGAGATTTCCTTGCATTTTTTCAGGCAGTGTGTTTGAGAGGCCATCACCCCCTATCCCCAACCACACACACACACACACACACACACACACACACACACACACACACACACACACACACACACACACACACACACACACACACACACACACACACACACACACACACACACACACGATCAGCCCCTCTTAAAGTGCTTGGGGAAAGTGTGACGGGGGTGCTCTGTTCCTGCACTTGAGGGCTGTTGGCACATTTACGACACTTTTCAACAACCCCCTATTTAGCACTTTTGCCAGCATTGATGTCATTGTTTCGTGGATCGGCTAGACTTGTCCCACACACTTCATCCTCATGATTTCACTTATAACTCGTCAAGTAAGATGAAAGTTTGTTTCCAGCAGACTATAATGTAGGGAAGAATATAGGGAAATATATTCACTCTATATATTCTCATGATGACGGGAGGATTAGATCAAAGTGAATGCTGCAACTGAAAGAAACATGCTCTCTGCTCTTGTATTTGTATTTGTGCTAATGTTCATAAACTCTTTCCCCTCTAGGCTAAAAGGAAGCTGGATCTAGAGGACCCTCTTTACTTGCCAGAGTTCCGCACACCAAAAGACAAAGGCCTCATCGCAGCCAGGATACCAAGTCCAAGAAGTGAGTACACCAACTACTGATCAGAGGCTAGATGGATGTGAGAGAGGTGGTGTAAGGTCGTGGGTTTTGTGCGTAGAAACTTGAGCTGCACCAATGTTGGGAGTAGTATCTGTGGTGACAACATCTCAGTAGTGCTTCCATTCAAGTCAAATCAAGTTTATAGTACAAAAAGGGAGAGGCCATTCAAAGAGAGACCCTAGGCACACTAGGAACGCTGAAACAGAAACGTGTCAATAACAGAACTATCAGCAGTAAGTGGTAACATTAGTAGAATAGGGATGGGCAGTATAACGGAACTGTCTTAGGTAATGGAATATGCCATAAGTTTCGTCATTCCCTGGTTTTAGAGGCTGCCTTACAGTAAACTGATTAATTAAAGTGAGAAAATATGTGATTTTCTGAACTTGTTCTAGCTGTTCAATTATTAATATTTGCCTTTTCCTACGTAGTCATTATATCCACGATTCTGATGATTATTTATCAAAACTTTGTAAATGTTCTGTAAAAGCACCAATGGTCAATATCAATATCAGGGTGTTCGGTCATAAATATTGTGATTTTCTCAGTGTATCGCCCAGCCCTGTAGTAGAATATGGTCAACAGTAGAGTCGAATTTAGATACAAAGAAGAGCTATATAAAAAGTAAAAAGAGGGAAGTCTCAGGGAGTTGTATAATTACAGTTCTTTAGTCCAAAGGGAGGAGGTAGGGTAGGTGGGTTAGTTCTATGGGGGACATGGTCACAGAGTTAAGGGGGTAGAGCACCGACTCTTCAGACCAGTCCAGGAGAAAAACAGCACAGCACAGCACAGAAGCCTCAGGATTAATATCAAAAAGTAAAATTATTAAACCAATAACGGATTTAAATGCGTCTTGTTTGAGATCTAGGTTTTGCACACAAATGGTCGACATGGGTCAACAAGGCCAGACTGGATTTACACAAAGCAGACAGTAGCAACAATAAATTAGTTTTTCTGTTTCATGTACCATGTGCAGTACTTTTAAAGACATGTGTTTCTGTGATGTGGTGTCTGGTGTGAAGATTGTTTACAATCAATTACTAGCATCATAAACACAGAACACTACATGAGTCACATTCACACAGGAACTAAGGTCATTTACACACTCGTATGATGAAAAGTTTGCACATTTAGTATAATGATCTTTACATTACATTACATTACATTACATTACAGTCATTTAGCAGACGCTTTTATCCAAAGCGACTTACAGGAAGTGTATTCAACATAGGTATTCAAGAGAACTACTAGTCACCAGAAGTCATAAGTGCATCTCCTTTCTTAAACAAGCATCTTAAAGCATAAACCAGAGCAAAAGTATAGTGCAGAGGCAAATTACTACGAAAACAATAATTGCAACAGACTAATACGAATATAATAAGTGCTACAAACTACTACGAATATAATAAGTGCAGTAAACTAATACGAATAATAAGTGCAGCGAACTGCAATAAGTGCTACGAGGAAGGCTCAGGGTAGTACTTCTTGAAGAGGTGAGTTTTCAGCCTGCGCCGAAAGATCTTCTTACACCTTTTAAATTATTGGGAGGAGACCTCGCTGTGGGAGAGATTTTAAACATATTACATTTCTCTGCTACAACATTTTATGTGAATAAATCTAATTAAGCTCAGTGTAAATATTATTTGTTTTGACTAACTTTCATGTTTGCTTACTTTTTATATCAAATATCTACACATCTTTGTCTTTTGTTGCTGCTTTTATTTCCCCTCCTCACGCCTTTGTCCTGGTCTCTGCCCTCAGCTCCAAAGTCTCCAGGTGAGCGGACACGGTACGACACGTCCTTGGGCCTGCTGACCAAGAAGTTTGTGGGTCTGATCTCAGAGTCTCCTGATGGAGTTCTTGACCTGAACTGGGCCACTGAGGTTCTGGAGGTCCAGAAGAGGCGCATCTATGACATCACTAACGTCCTAGAAGGAGTCCAGCTCATCCGAAAGAAGTCCAAGAACAACATCCAGTGGCTGTAAGTACCAATGCAGAAGGACACAGGTGACCCTTATTAAATAGTCACCCAACATTAAAGTTTACCAACGTTTGGTGCTTGCTGGGAGTTCCAGACAAATAACATTGGGCAGCCACAGAAACAGTACAGTGCTCTAAACACGTCTCTAAACACAATCCGATACAGTTTATTTGCATCGTCAAACAGCTCAGACAAGGCTTTGATATATCTCAAGCCAGCTGCCAAACATGTTTACTCACTATGAATTGCATGGAACTTCTCAAAGATGAAGTCTGAACATGGCTTTATATTGAGAACAGAGTAATCTCTATCATGTAATGCAAAACAACACACAAAACTGCATTAAATACAACCAAATACTCAGGATGTGGATTCTTTGATTGATATATATTTTTTAAAAGGTTGTGTCTATTGAAACCCTGTTGTATGTGTGTGTCTACTCAAAGGATTTTCTCCTGCTTACACTGTGCTTATCCGCCCTCTTGTGGCTGGTAGGGGTCCACGCAACATATCTAGACATCATCAAACAACCTCCACTGAACCATTGAGAGTGATATTGTCTATTACACTGTGTCTTTGTTTTTGAGTTGTTATGACTGCAATCAGATCCTCACATTTTCCATTTTAATATGTTTATGTGTGTCCTTGTAGGGTTGGAGATGTATTTGAGGGTGGTGCAGGTGGAGGAGAGAAGGCTTGTGCCCTACGGAAAGAACTTGGAGACCTAGAGAGAGTAGAAAGATCTCTGGATGAACTGATCCTCTCCAGCACCGCACAGCTCAAACAACTCACCGAATATGAAGATAATAAGAGATATCCTTTACATCCAGCTGTGTTTGTTGTTTGTTTGTGTGTGTGTGGAAGATAACATAATTCTCTGGTGGGTCTTCTGGTTTTGGTTACACATGCAAATACCCACTTAAATTCTGCAGCCGTTACCACCCTTGACCACACACTTCACGTTGGGCTATGTGACTTATCAGGACATCCGCTCCATCGGCACTCTCCGAGACCAGACAGTCATTGCCGTCAAGGCCCCCGCTGACACCAAACTGGAAGTGCCAGACACGGCAGGGGTGAGAACACGCATTTCAAAACCAACAGATTTAATTGTTGGTAAAAACTCTCCTAAAGACAAATGGAATACATGCAATGAAACTATGAGTGTTACTGTATATTTATATAATATTCTTGTTCTATCTTTCTCCTTACAGCAGGGATCATTACAGATCTATTTAAAAAGTAAGAATGGCCCCATTGAAGTCTACCTTTGTCCAGAGGAGGGTCTTGAAGATGCCAGCCCAGTTAAAAGCGCTGTCACCCCTCAAAAGGAGTTCCCTCAACCCCTCGGCCCTCCAACTGGGACCCCAAGCTACAGCGTCAAAGAGGAGCCCTCTGAATGTAAGCCGGGTTCTTTTCTAGGGTCATGTACAGTACAGTAGGACTCTGACTTTACACTCTCACCGGGAGCTCATTGGTTGATGAGTGTGAGGCCTGATTTCACTTCTGCACTGGTCTTGGAGACTTACTTTGCTTTTGAAAGCAGTCACAGTAACATAACTCTTTCTGAAGCACAACAGTTTATCTAATGGTTACAACGAGACTCAGAAAGGTTACTGCGCCTGAGGAGACATTAGTCGCTAAAGGCATAACACACCAGAAACTCTGCAGTCCAGTGAATCGGGTCAGGTTTTGACAAGGAAGAAGAATATTGGAATTAAAAAGAGAATATTTCTGATTCTGTTTGTTGTTGTTACAGTCCATTGTATGGCCAACAATGTTATAACGGGTGTGGGACTCTTTTAATATTTAATAAGTGTTACTTATTAAGCTTAAGCTCAATTCTGTATGCAGACATGAGAGATAGGACAATGGTCTAACTCTCTGCAAGGAAGTGTATCAGGTTATATCCCAAAATGTCAAAATATTTCTTTAACACAAGTGCAGTTTAAAGTGCCATGCCAGTAAATATTAGATTGAAAATACTAAATATAATATAATAAGGAAATAATGTAAACAATAAGTATACGAAAGAAAATCGATAAATTGCTAAAATTATTAAACTACTGAACATGAATAAAATGTATGCAAATCACAAGGATAAAGTTGAAAAATAAATATTGTAGAAGGATAACAATGAGACTAAACTACAATATGTTTATAATAGTACCAACTTTAAATATTCAAGAGACATGTCAGGCTAAAGTTGTGAACTTCTACTCCGTCCTTTTCTCCATCACAGTCAACATCACTACAGCAGCTCCAGCCGCCTCCTCGGCTGCAGCCTCCGCGTCCACTCTGCTGGACGTGGAGGGTCTGCTGGGTTTGCCCCCCGGCCTGCTCCAGATCACAGAGGACCAACTGCCCTGCACCTCTTTCGCCCCAGACCCCAACACCCCGTTCGTCAGTTTCTCTCCACCTTTGGACCACGATGATTACCTCTGGAGCCTGGAGGACAGTGAGGGAGTGTCAGATTTCTTTGACACCTATGATCTTGGAGAACTGTTGAAGAGCTGAGGTGCAGATAAAGGAGGCAGGAGGGGGGGAAAAAAAGAGATTAACGGAGAAAATATTTAATTTAATACTTTCTCGAGGTGGGAAATATTACACTATAAAGCCATAAGTCTTTGTTTGTACCATGCCTGTTTTAATGTTAATGATTCCAAAGGAGGAGTTACCCCCTTTGTTTATATTAACAAAGCAAAAATCATTTGTACATAAAAATGATAGGACTGGGAGGTTGGGTGAGATTGACATATTTGTGTAATCTCCAACCATTAAGGTACGTTGTTTAAAAAGCAGGCACTGTTTTGGATATTTCACATTGTCAGATTGCGCTAAAAATTAATTATTGGTTAATTATAGTTATTGTGCATATCACATCCCCGGCAACATAATCTGTTTCATTCATTTTTCAGGCGGTGTTTACAGTGTGATAACTCAGGAATAGTTTTCTTCCTTGTTTCCAAAGCCTAAATATTTCGTGCCACTCTTTGGCCTGTAGGGGGCAGCCTTGTATTATGACAGCTTTAACTGCCATGCAGCTTTACAGGATTCAATCACTGGAATTACAGTAAGATAAAGCCATCAAGAACTATACACAGGGTGTGTTTTTAAAGGTGTAATCTTCAACACTGACCAAATCAAGCTGTGAATATTACTGGTCCTTGTAGATCCACAAGCATCTACAGCTTCAGTTCAGCATCGTGTGAAATCTGATTTTTGAGCTCATGTTTTTCCGCTCATGTTGATTCTGTCTGATCAGTTTTGCTCTTTCCTGCCTTAAGCTATATGTCGGGGACTCGTACCTGTTTGCCGCTGCTCTGTGTGCCAAAATGTGAAAGGCAGCTTCTGACACCCAAAAGTGGACCCAGATCCAGAGTTAATGACTCATAATAAGTACTTGTTTAACACATACACTCTCTGACTGGGTAAGAGAATCTCACTCACTCTTGTTGGTTTGGCAGCTTTATTTTAAATCCAGGTGCTCCTCTATTGATAAGAGTTTGCTTATTTTGATAGAACTTTTTTGATTAAGTGGTGTGAAACTACTGTATTTCTGAGGAAATAACCAAAATAATTTAAATGCAGCATCTGTGTTGCAGATGTGGTGGAAGGGGGGTTAATTGATGTAATTAAGGTTTACCTAGAGTAGAGCTTTGCTTTTTCTCTTGTTCAGAAATGAATGAAGTCTGTTGATCTAGCAGCAACAAAAAGGTATTTGTATCTTAACTGTTCAAGCCCATGAATGCTTTCCCACATGTGGAGGTGCAACCCTGTTAATGTCAAAGACATGGAACCAAGCTCAGAGTAGCTGTGACTTTTATCTGTTAAAAAAAAATCTTTTTCTCAAAGCGTTCTAGACATTTGGAAATTTGAATTTCATGCTGATGATATTTTTGGCTTTCCCTCTACACTGCAGAGATAAGCTAACTGTCCTGTCCTAACAAAACTTGAAAATGTGTGTTTGTGTGTGTATTTGACATTTTGGGAAGTTGGCGTTGTGGTGTGTTTGTGTATGAGTTTTTACAATGTAGATTAGAGAATGTGAATTCAGAATTTGTAGATGTGTTTTAGTATTTGTACATATTTGTTTTGTATTTATACCTATTTTTTCTGAATTTTTTGAAAGTTGATACTGTTCTTGATGACATGCGGCACTTAATATTTTGTTATATTGTGTGGTCTGTTTGAAATAATTAAATAAATGCTGAAGCCATGGTTTACACTTGGAGCTGTGCTCAATTTTTACTTGCTTGTCATGTCGGGAACCTGTAGTTCTTAGAAAAATGTTTTAATGTAGTTCTTCCTAGCAAACAATTTATAACAAAACTACAGTTGAAATACAGAGGTCCAAGCACCATTCATCTTCATACAATGTTGCTATCCATATTTTTCTCCAAGCCTCTGCAGTGTATTCCTCATAATGTCCAGACCCTTGCTGGAAAATTCACTATCGAAAGGGATTTTGTCTGTTTGGTCATCTATAGCAGAAGCCCAGTATGGAGTATTCTCTGTCTGAAACCAGTGAGGATATGGACCTAATAAGAGGTGACATTCCCAGAGGAAAGAGAATAGACCGACATAGAGACCGACAATAAGACTGAATGAGCTCTAAATACATTCAGACAGGTTGACAAAAACCACCAATCATTCTTTGTTAGGTGGTTGCTTCGGAAACAAACTCACAAAAGAGGGCGGGCACCCAGGAGGTCGAAGTTCAGTGGGTCACTTTGGGATAGTGCTAATGGGTTCTGGGGGTAAAGACGTGTGCAAGGAGAGACGTAGCAAATGTTCCTAATAAATCTAAAGAAGATATAGAATCTATAGATATGCACGTTTTTGTCAAATATTACACACAATATTAAGAGGAGGACACAATCCTCGCTGTCTGCTCTTTATTGACTAAGCCCATACAACCTTTACCAAATGCTCTGAAGAAATGAACTCCGTATGCTAACATGGTTCTTCCCTGATGTCATTTCACATAGAACCTAAAATGTATGGCCCTTAGAACTATTGCAAAATATAGTGTATGACAACAGGAAACACAAGCTTCCAACACAGCTCAAGTGAGAAGCAAAAAGAAAAAAAAAAAGGTAAGCTTGTAAAAGCCTTTTTTTTAACCCTCACAAAGAAAGTCTGTCTCCTTGTGCACCAGTTTTTCTGCGAACTGGCTTCTGAACCAACATCAGGTGTCTATTAGTGCTAAGGGTCTGTTAACAGAGGTTGCACACAACAGCTCGTGTGTTTAACAAGAGGTGTTAACAGACATGTTTGATTCCACGTACACATACATTGCCTTTGACTGTGTGCTTTACATCCTAGCCAAACAGCAGACAACAGCAGTTCTGTCACATTGCACCTTGGGACCAACTGCTGTGACAACGAGGCACTGAGGTAAATATTATTAGCTGAACGCTCAAATTGCCAAAAACTAAAAACCCTCTTTGTGTCCTTGCAAGTGACAGCTCGTCAACGAGCAGCAACAACCTGAGGCCAAAACGCTGCATGTCCTTGTTTAAAGCCACAGCTGCTAAAGGGACACATAATGGGAGTATTATTTTCATCAAGGGTTGGACCAATTTAAGGACTATGGTTGCTGTGTTTAAGGCCACACACAATCTTAGTTAGAGCTACTGAATGCCGGGAACTGACTCTGGGCAAAATGTGGCTGATTGTATTTGACTCAAACTTTTTTAATACTATGAGTTATGAAGTTAGTAGTACAATAATGTAGCAATTTAACAGATATCCATGATATAAGTTACTGGTATTCAATAGGAGAAATAGTTGAATGTAAAGAGACTTTAGTGGTTCTCTGTCTTCCTAGTTAGTTAGACTTGAATGACACGGTGACATTGTGATTTTATTGTTGCATTTAGAATTATGAATCACAAACAAGTTTGACAACCTGTTACCAGTCTGGAAACGTTTTTTTTTGATGAGATGACAGGCATGGTGGAGAAGTTGTCTGTCTGAGGGTGTGGTTGCTGCGCAGGTACAGTAAGATG